>NC_057804.1:106188894-106205188 GCF_018294505.1 Triticum aestivum
GTATTGGAAAGCATAGAAATGTTTTTGTGAAAAGGAATTTAATGTACCGAAGCAGAGAAAATATAATGTTTACATGCCACTAGCTCATGTGATGTAAAAATTATATGTGGGCTTCTTTTCCCAGGACCTCGGTATGTTAGCAGTGTAAACCCTAAAAACACTGGAATCTTTGGACGATATAAAAAGTGGCCTCGCATAGCACTTGCTCTCCATTCGCAGTACGTGATACTACTAAATCACAAGCCAACTCATCATACGCGGCGATGCAAAGCCGCCTGCTAAGCCGCAAGGCCCGTAATCGGACTCAGATCACTCAACACCACTGTCCCGTGGGGCCGGAGACGCTTGAGCCCACCTGGCATGAGACAGCGCAAGATTCTAAATTAGGCACGCCAATCAGACGAGATGAAACCAAAAGCACCTGCCGATATTATTGGTTTGACGCGGCGAGCATGAGCCGTCCTTCCTTCCCTTTTCACCAGTTTTACGCCCATGTCGATGTCGTCGTATTTTTCTATCCGGGGCGTGTCGGGCGTGATGACCCTTGCCGAATTCTTTTTAGCCACCATACGATGGGTGCGTCTTGCCTCTTGGGCGCCATTGACGATGGATCTCTAGCTCCTGCGCGGCTACCAAGAGCCGCTGATCTGGAATCTTTGGATCTTCTGCTCCTCTTTGTCAAACTAATGCTCCCAGATTCCAGAGTCCCGCTGTCTGATTCGCCGGCGTCATTTTCGGCCTTGCTTGAGTGGGCTTGAATTTCAGATTTACAATTTTCAGGTCACATCGTTGTTCCGAACGATGATAGGAGGGCATTCGTTTCTGCATCTCACTCTTTTGATTGGCGGCTGCCGAGAGTGAGACTTCTAGCATTTGACGTCATCAATGACGTGTTTTGGTTAACAGCGTGACCCCTGTATATATAAGACAGTTATTTATACAATGGAGGTCATACGATGCGTTTTATTCAAGCCATGTTTTACTCTTCCGCCATATGATTTAGCTTCGCTGCATGATGCTTTTTTTTGCGGGGATGACTTTTTTTCTTAACACGGTACAAAGGAGATGTCCACTTACACGCACATACACTCACTTCTAATATTGTTACCTTACAAACAACACTTGGGAAAAATCATGTCATGTGAATCACGGGCCGCACATTTGTAAGGCCCTTAAAAGTAGTCACGCGGTGATAAGTGTCTGAATTTACTCCCCCCGTTCATTGTTATAGATGTTTAACTCTTTTTTCCTGATTTTTGATCTTTATAGATGCATTTTAGTGGGTTTGTTCACTAATTTCAGTTTATATGTAATCTTCACTGAAATATCTATAAAATATCTTATACTCCCTCCGTCTCAAAATTGTAGTCTTCACTTATTTTGGGACGAAGGAAGTATTTGTGAACAGAGGGGTGAGTGTATGTGTGTATGTATGAGCGTTTGCATCCATACCGTATTAAAAAAACTTCTATTTTCGGAGATAAAAGGTTGCGCTTGTAGGTATTCATTTCTACCCCTTTTTCGCCGTGTTCAATAGAAAAACAAGACCAACCCATGCTAGACTAGCCTGTTGGCATTTTTTATAGAAGAAAAATTCGTGAGCAACCAAGCGCTCGAGCCGAGACTCGAATACTGGCGAACTCCCGCGCCTTGCCACGCTCCATTCTCTTCGTCGTGTTCAATAGAAAGGGGACAGAACATATATGTTCTTCCTAGTCAGGTCCAAAGTAATGAATCATGGTAGTACACCTGGCTGATTCCGTCGATTTTTGTCAGAGAAAACAAGAATTCATCCTCTAGGGGATTCAACCCAGATGGGATGGGAAATCAATGGAGATTCCTATCGATATCATGCACAGCATTTATTTACTAAATGCATACTCCCGTATTTTACTTTCAAAAATGCTGCAAGTGGCAGTTAGTAGGCCCAACTGATTAGGTGGTGATCATTACAGCAAAACCAAACAATCTTCAGTTAAACAATCCCCTGTAAAGAAAACTAAACAAAGCACATGTGGCGTTGCGTCGCCGTGGTTTGTGAGGAATCTGCATCAGGCCGGGCCAGTTTAGTTTCCCGGCGGTTTGACCTGGCCGGTTTGCATTGATTAAGCCTCTCATTAGTTAAGTACCAGGCCATTACCAGATAAGACCAACTAAGCACTCGGTTAAAGTATGCTATGTGGCAACATGGCGCCGTTGGTGCGATCGAATCGGCACGACGTTTTTATTTCTTTTGTTCTTTTCTTGCAAGCAATTGTAGTCATCTCGACGCTTATGACTTGTCAATGTCGACATCTGTTGTGAGACGTGGACAGGTACATGTCAAGGTGCGGTGCACCGTGGAAATGATCAATCAGTTACCATTATACTCTCATTGCGCAAGGCAATTGACGCGTGTTCTATAACGATGCATACAAGTTTGTCACCTCATATCGGAATTTTAATTATCATACGCCAAATTCACTAACCGGCAGGCCTGGCCGCCAGGTATCTCCTGGTCAACTTCTCTAAAAACAATCAGATAGTACGTCTTTTCATTTTGTGTAAATGTCAAAACCTATCTGGTAGTGAGTACTACTAGAATGCAACGCCAATAAATCTACTAGCAGTTGAAGCTAGGAGCAGGGTCTATGCTCACAAACTCATGACCTGTGCGCCGTACTAGTACTCCTTCCGTGATATAATAAGTGTTTTAATTTTGTACTAAGTTTAATACAAAGTTATATTAAGATTGAGACACTTATTTTGGGACGGAGGGAGTATAATTTATCACTACGCGAACATAATTCTAGCTAGGTCGGCGGGCAGGTGATATGTGGGGAACCGCTCGAGCGTTTCTTTATGTGTTTGCCCAAGAGTACATATGTGCGTGCGTGGCTCGATGCGTGCGTGGCTCGATGCGGACGGGTATGGTCCCCTGCAGGCCGATCCCCACCCAAGTTGGCGTATAATATAAAATGACACAATATTATACTACAAACAAGTAGTAAACAATGTCATATGACTCGAGAATCGACTCTGAATCGGGTTACACAAGCAGTGGTGGAATCCGTTGACGGACAGAGGGAACTGAGCGGTGAAGATAAACCACGTGAGAGTATGAACCTTCCTATGTTTTTTTCTTGCATGAGGAATATCATATCTGCGATCGTCACAATTCATGTGAAGCATGCTTCATATGTATTTGAAGACTTAATAGTAGAGGTGCTTTATGGCACGTAGGTGTGGGGGCGTCGATTTTTCTTTTGTACTTTCAATTTTAAATCTTTTGTGTCGATTGAGCCGATTGTCTAAATTATGTTTTCTTTGTATATTCGTGTTCTTTGTGACGAGGACTTTCAAATAAGACCATTTGTAAAACGTATTGACAAGTTTCTAAAACTTCACCAAACTTCAAGTATTGATAGGAAGGAACAACAAAATCAAAAAAAATTTGGTGCGCCCTTCGTGTGGAATCCAACGACTTTGTGGATCACGAAGAAATCATGCGGTCAGACAGGTGCGTGCCCCTCAAATTTCTCGACCGGATAGACGACACACAAACTTAGATTCGTCACATGTCCGTCTTCATATTTTTTTTGTATCGTTTTCTCATTCAGACACTTTGATTTCTTTCAAAAACATTTTGCACATAAAGCAGACATGCATATAGTTTGTAACAGGTTGCATTAACAAAAGCATCTAACCGGCGACATGTAGAAATCACATGTTGTCACATATGCACCCTCCCCCCTCCTCCAGTATAACCGTTGTCCCCTACTCCTTCGGCATGTGCATTGTCTCCTCCGTCGAGGTTTGTGAAACGTAAGATCATTAGTCATGCCTTCTCCCAAAATTCTCCCGACACTGGATCCATTTGCTTCAGATCCAATGTGATTTGAACTGATTATGCTTGGCTATGTGTCCAGTTCCCAACCAATCCCTCTGAATTTTGAGCCTACCCGCCTCCATGTTCATCTGAATTTAGAGCCTACTCGCATCCATCTGTTCCTCACGCCATCGGCTCTCATGCATATTATCTTATCTCGCCTTCTTCTCTTCGTTTTTCTCTTCTTCCATCTCTAGCTTCTCTTGATTCCTCTTTCGGCTAACTTGCTTGTTTCCATCAATTCATAAAAAAAATCATCGCCTCAACCGCTCCTTCTATTGAGCTTCTTTTTTCCTATCTTTCTCCCGTCAGGCCGACTAGTGATAGACACTAGACTGGGACTTCTAGGCACATTTTCTATTTCATATCTAGGACCATCATCATCTTCACCGTCGTCCATCTCCGGAGAGGAATTGTTGCACTTCTCAATTTTTGGACTACCATCTTTGTTTCTTGACTTCCACTTGTCGTGGCTATCCAACAAATTTATCCAATGTTGGAGACATTCGCCCCCCGGCTCAGAAATTTGTCGGTACCTCTCTAGGGCTATGATATTCTAAAAAAAGCAAATGCTCAAACTGATGAGAATGCTCAAAGTAATGCAAACGTGGTAATAAAACATAACATAATTGCTTACATATTGGTAAATAGTGACACCACTAGGAGGAGCGTGCTTCTCTTGCTCAAAACAAACCAACCAACGGTTGCACATCTCTTGAATCGTACCCTTTCGGTTTGTGAGAGATTTGAGAGTATGATCCGTTCCGCAACTAAGATAATGTTTGAAACACTCCATGACCATCTTCATACATGAAATTTGACATAAGTTATTTTTTTTTCAAATACACGGTCAACAGTTTTAAAAATACACGTTGAACATTTGCAAAATGCTCATTGAACATTTTTTTTCGAATGCATAGTGAACAATTTTAAGTACACATTTGAACAATTTTCAACAATTTTATAAACAGTTATATAAACATGCAAACATGGTTGTTAGTGTTGCAACATTTTTTTTAAATATGATGAAAAGTTTATATGTTATGAGCATTTTTTAAAACTTGTGCAAACAAACTTTTATATTTCATGTTTTTTCTATGGATGTGATGAAACATGTTTTAAAGGTATGAACATTCTATAAATACACGCCAAATATTTTCTAAACACGCCTTGAACATTTCTTCAAAATGAGTATTTTTATGTGTTATTGAAAAATTTAGAATACATAGTGAATGTTTTTTTTCAATACCACATCGTTCCTTAAGTAGTGGTGAGCTTTTTTTAGTACACCATAAACATTTTTGTGTACACAATGATAATTTTTAATCACACGATGACTATATTTTTAACATATAGAACATTTTATCAATTAGAACGGAATATATTTTTCAAAATCAAATGGTACATTTCTAATTATTTTCTAAAAGTAGAGTAAGAAAACAGAAACAAGAAATATTAAAAGAAAAAAATCAAAGCATGATAAAAGTGCGCACTTCTCATGCGACTTTGAAAAAATTGTTTCTAAAATGTAAAACTATGTTCGTATAATTTAGAAAATTAGTTCATACCATTAAAAATATTCTTTAGAATGAAAAAATTGATCACATTTTTCAGAATTATGTTTGAGACTTTTCATAAAATATTCATACATTGTAATAGTTTTACAATGTAAAAAAGTCACATAATTTGAGATATGATTGCTGCCATTTAAAAAAAATCAACGTGTATTTAGAAAAATGTTAACAAGAATACCAATGTTTGAAATTTATTAAGAAATATTCGAGGAAACTTCAACGTGTATAAAAAATATGCTCCACATGTACACTGAAAATGTATAACTTGTGTTTAGTATAATCGACATATGTTTGAAAAATAAGGACAAAGGGATAATTAGAAAAGGGAAATTTTAATCCAATAGAAAAAGAAAACGGAAGAAACCCCAAATAAAAACTGATAAAGGTCGTAACGAAAACACCGAAAAAAGAAGAAAAAATCATGGGGAACCTTTCCATGTCGGCCAATACCGGGGGAAGGTTCCGTGAACAGCTTCTCGCGAACCTTCCTAAGACGCTTGACTCCATAAGGTCGGGCAACAATCTTAGCAAGAGTCAGGACGGGGCCGCGAGAGCTATAACTCACTTAAGGCTGATCCTATTCGGTGCTAGGGTCACTCGTTAGCGACCTGGCGCACACCCTCGTACCTCGCACGTACACATTTTGGGCCGGCCTAACTAGTCTTTTCCGGTTCTGGGAGGGTTGTCTGTTTTATTTTATATTTTCCTTTCGGGTTTTTCTACTTTTTTCACCTTCGTTATTTCATTTCTTTTATTGCCTTTATTTATTTTCTTTTTTTGATTTTCGTTTTTACCTTTTTTTCTTGATTTCCCCCTTTTTCTTATATTTATATTATTTTTCATTTTACGAACAATTTTTAAATTCATGAAGTTTTTTCGAAATTATGAATATTTTTCTCAGATTGTGAACATTTTTTGTTTTTCTCAAACATTGGTTTTATGAAATTGTGAACATTTTTCAAATTCGCAAACATTGTTTTAAATGGTGAACATTGGTTGTGTTCATGAACATATATTCTGAAATTGTGAACACTTTTTCGAAAATCGTGAACATTTTTTGAATTGGCGAAGAATTTTTGAATTGGTGAACGTTTTTTAAATTACAAAATAATTTTACAAATTAATGAAAATATTGGTTTGATGAACAATTTTTTGATATGCATGATTATTTTTTGTAATTAAAGCACGTTTTTTTGTATTAGCGAACAACACGTTTCGTTGCCTGCATTTCTCTCAATCAGGCCCGCGCGAGAAGATTGTGGCCAGTTTGATTCGCTATGTTGTGTTTACTGTTGGGCCTACATAATACGAATTCAAAGCACTTATGGGCGTGTCTCGTTAGGAACCCTCAAACGGCAGTTTCTAGCAAGCCGCGCTGAGTTGAGCCATAACAAGTGCACATGGGTGGGGGCCTTGCACGAGAGGAGTTCTTCTACCTCATTAAGCTCCTCCTTAATCTCCTTTCTTCATTCTCCCTTCTAATGTACACAACGGTGCTTCGTTTCAAGATAAACTCCACAGGAAAAAGATGCACATCGATGTTACGGTTCGATTTTTGCGACCGGTTCATAGTTTTGTTGACGGTAAATGCTCAATTTTGTATTCATGTTTGAAGCTATTTTGGAAGAATTTTGTTAAATTCATCACGCGGGGTTGACCGTATGAAATTTTCTTTGACCGGTAGCTTCATCTCATAGTTCGACACGGTATTCGTGTTACAGGTTTTCTTTTTCGACGATCGTTCATCTCGTTCTTCTCTCCACAATCTTACTACACTCACGCCACCCTGACACGCACACTGTATTTCTTCTCCTACGTCCTCTGTCTCACAGCCCTCCTATCCGACTATCCATCACTCTTGACCTCCTTGCCCGCGTCCCACTACACTGTAGTCATTTCCGGCATCGGTCATGTTGGCATTTTCTCTCTTGTATGATACATCTCCGTCGTATCTACTTTTCCTAATGTTTTTCCTCTTGTTTTGGACTCTAATTTGCATGATTTGAATAAAATTAATCCGGATTGACGTTGTTTTCAGTAGAACTACCATAATGTTGTTTTTGTGCAGAAATAAAAGTTCTCGGAATGAAAAAACTTTGTGAGGATTTTTTATATAATAAAAGATAATTTCTAGAGCCAAGAACCACCGGAGGGGGCACCTGGGTGGGCACAACCCACCAGGACGCGCCACCCCCTCCAGGCATGCCCAGATGGGTTGTCCCCACCTGGTGGCCTAGTAGACCCTGAAACCGACACTATAAAATCCTATTTTTCTAGAAAAAATAAGGGAGAAAATATTGTCGCGTTTCATGAGACGGAGCCGCCACCGTCTCCTGTTCTTTATCGGGAGGCCAGGTCTGGAGTCCGTTTGGGGCTCCGGAGAGGGGGATCTTCGATCTTCGTCATTATCAACCCTTTTCCATCGCCAATTCCATGATGCTCCCCATTGGGAGTGAGTAATTCCTTCGTAGGCTCGCTGGTCGGTAAGGAGTTGGATGAGATTCATCATGTAATGGAGTTAGTTTTGTTATGGCTTGATCCCTACTACCTCCGTCCGAGATTAAAAGTCCCATAGACAAGTTCTCTACACTACAAAAAAAACACTTCCGTGATGATACGTGTTTGTCATAGTAGGTCGCATTTTTTGTCATGCATGTACATCCATGACAAATTTATGACAGAATCAAGATAGTCATACATGTGTTGTCGTATAAGTGTTCGATGACATTACCAAAATTATCATCACGGAAGTGTCCACTTCCATGACGATAAATCGTGCGTCACAGAAGTGCTTTCGTCAAGGGTGACCGACACGTGGCATCCACCGTAACGGAACACCGTTAAGCTATCGGGTCGGGTTTTGGATCTGATAACCCGTTAACAGCCCCGACCAATGGGGATTTTCCATGTGTAAAATCATCATTGGCTTGAGGAAACACGTGTCCGCTTATCGGACAGATGTCATCCACTCATTGGACAGAAGGCACCTATGATACGTCGACACGTGGCACGGCCAATCAAGTTTAAATGAGCCGACCCAACTAAAGGCCCACGAGATTTGGCAGCCCATAATGGGCCGGCCCAGTTAAAGGCCCATGAGATTTTGCGGACTATAATGGGCTGGCCCAGCTAAAGGCCCACAAGATTTCGCGGGCCATAATAGGCCGGCCCAGGTAAAGGCCCACAAGATTTTTGTGTACCATAGTGGGCCGGCCCAGGTAAAGGCCCACAAAATTCTTGCAGATCATAATGGGCCGGCCCAGCTAAAGGCCCACGAGATTTCGCCGACATTAATGGGCCGGCCTAGCTGTAGGCCCACAAGATTTTGAGGATCCTAGTAGGCCGACCCATTAACTGGCTGCCATGTTTTGGGCCAAATGCCGGCCCATAATTGATCCGGTCCATTAATAGCCTGCCACGTTCCGGGCCTAGTAATGGCCCATATAAGATCCGGCCCGTTAAAAGTCTCCCACTTTCTGGGCCAAATCACGGCCCAGATTAGGTCCGGCCCTTTAAGAGGCTTTGGGCTCAATTATGGCCCATATCAGATTCGGCCCGTTGACTGGACGCTATGCTTTTGGGACCACTTGCTAAAGGCCCATTTAGTAATTCAGCCTGATATTAGTTTCGGTTTGTTAAGGGCCCATTTAACATTTCGGCCCTATATTAATTTCGGCCTGTTAAAAGCCCATCATATAGTTGGGCCTAACTACGGCCTGGTTTGCATCTGGCCTGCTCGCAGCCGATATCTGATTGGGCCAAACAAGGACCGGGACAACTTTGGCCTGTTAAAAGCCCGTGAATTGATTCGCACAATCATGGGCCGGGGTCCATTTCGGGCTGGCGCCGGCCCGTGAGCTATTCGGCACGTTTCAGGCCCAGCCTACTTCTCAGTCTCCTAAAAGCCCATTGAGTTTTCTTGCGAAAAGAGGGTCGGGGGTTACTCGGCCTATTAAAGGCCCGAATCTACTAGTGGGCCAGTTTGACGGGGCCCATGATGCGGATCATACATCGTGATTGCATGACGGCCCGATTATGTACCGTAATTTTACGGTTTGGTCAGTTTACTGCGCAGACATGATATATATACAGTAAAATAACTGCAGCATCGTGAATAAGAAAAAACCTAGACTATACAATAAAGAAATTACGGCATATTACATCCACTGGGCATCAAAGTTCGCCACTATGATAATAAAGCACAAGCAGACAGCAGATTACATACACTGGGCATCAAAGATTGCCATCAGTGCAAATAAACATGCCGACAAAAATAATATACAAAACCGACAACACTTCAATAGAGTTCAAGAAAGGTTAGCCCTGCTGGGGAGCTGCAGCGCAAGCAGCTGAGCAAGATGATGAGACTGCGCTTGTTCAACACTTATATCTTCTTCACTCTGAAAGATAAACAAGCAGACAGATGACAGGTTTTGCACATAAAAGTATCGGTGCTGACAATTCATCACATTTCTTACTGACGAATAAAGTGACACAGTTTAAAATTGCATTAACACAATATGGTATTGTTCAGGTCAAGACATGGCAGGAATTGACATTGTGAAGGAGTTGGCAGCTTCACGACACCACTCGATTACAGATCAAGAACTCATAAGTATTAATGGTTAGTGTGCTGTCAATTTATCCCATTTCAGATTGGCAAATAAAGAGGCGGTTTAAATAATAGTAGAATGATATGACATTGTTCATAGTTAAGACATTGCAGAATATGACATTGTGCTGTAGTGGGTAGGTTCACCACACCACTGGATTACGGATGAAGATCAGAAGCATACATGCATTGCAAAAGAAGATCACTTGCTCTGTATAGTTTAATTTACATGGTATGAAGAAGGAACTTGGTTGTACAACTGAAAACTTAAATTGAGAAGGATAAACTTTTGTTTATGAACTGCATAATAAACTTTAAACATGCAATTTGATGCAAACACCAAAAATAAACAGCTGTTGCAGTCATGCCTAACCAAATATACACAACAAAGTTTGAAGGCTTGAGAAGGACAAACTTACATTACTGGTGAAGACAGGCTCTATAAAGCCCTCGTCCATGTTGATGGGGGGGGGGGGGCAATTCAAGAAGTTTACCACAAAATGTTCTTCATAAGCATTGCCTTTATTCTACATTTTGTTAAGAGTAAATATAGATGTGATAATATACGAAAAAATGGAGAATATTTAAGATAAGATGAAGAATGATGCTACATAATCAAGTAGCTATAAATGTATGTGCAGCGATACAGGCAAAAGGCACAACCAAGAGCAATGCACAGCTAAACTTCTTCAGTACCAACCTTATGGTAAGAGTAAATATAGATCTGATGTGTAGAAAATGGAGGGCAAAGGAAAATAAGTTGCAGAGTGATGGTACATGGACAACTATATGTCAATATAAGTACACTGATAAAGGACATCATGTACTTACAAGAATAATGCAGAGCTAAAAAATTCATTGGCATTGGATATATTCTACACTAATGTAACCATTCATACTGATCAGATAATTTGGAGCGAACAATTGATAAGCAAGCTATCATGCATAATGCTATCACATTATGAACCAGGTATGTATGCAAGTACAGTGATACATGACAACAGGTACTAACAAGAGCAAAGCAGCGGGCAACATATTTGCGATATCCTGTCGTTCTTTTCAAACCGGAATTCTTCTTCGAGCTGATTTCCTGCAAAAAAGATCCGTAAGGCACATGCGGAAAAGTAGAAGTTCAAATTGTCATGTGATTTCATAGACAGTACCTCATCCTGGGAACGAGACCAGTGCATAACAAGGTTTTTCCATTCAATATCTTCTAAATTTAGCACATGAGACTTCACCAGAAATTCGTTTATAGACTTGCCATCAAAATGTGATTTCCTCAGGTAACACCGATACTGCTGCAATGCTTCCTTGAAAAGCACAAGCATGCTTTGCTCGTCATGACTATCCAGATTGACCCTCACCTAGTTACAACAATGTAATGTAAATCATTGATGTGTTCGATCTGCAGAAAACAGGAAAATAATAACCTTGAATAATAGCACTTACACGTAAGTTGGACAGGAAGATGTGAAATGGTGTTTGTCTTCACTATAATCTTCTCATGATGGGAATATATGCACGTAGTCCCTAACAACATTGAAAGCAAAGTCTTTTAAACTAGGAATAAATGGAATGGGGTTCCAATCTGCAGGAATTGGCTGTCTCTGTAGTTGGGATAGGTCTTCGGCCGGTGGACTTGCTGTACTTTTTGCTGGAGTGGGATTTTTCCGTGGTACGGTTGGTGCTATGGCAAATGAAATCGGTATACCTTTTGCTGGAGTGCAGGTCCTGTGTGGTGGGGCTAGTGGTGTGGCCAGTGAAGTATGGGTACAGTCTGCTGGAGTCAGTTCTATGTTTTGTGTCACTGGTTGTACAACCAATATAAGTGGGGCGCTGTCTGATTTCTCCGGCACCACCATGTTTTTCAAGGACTTTGCTGGTGCTCCTTCGGGTTCGGCAATCACCCTCTTCCTTTTTGATGTATGATGCACAAGAACAACATTTGAGTGGAAAAACATGGTATGACGACAGATGGAATATGTATTGATAATGGATGGGCATAGCATCTTGAGTTATATGATGAGTAAACTAAGCAGATGGTGGTGCAACAAAGTAGAAGAAATGCAAGACAACATATACAAGATACGCGTAATCAATAAAACCTTGCCAAATTAGAACAGGCACCTTGATGAGTGAACAGGACAGGCCATCTGCCTTTGACTCCTCGAGGTTAGAATAGTTATTAGAATGATATTCTGAACAAGAATTAACAGGTGGGGAGAGTACGAGTTTTATTGCTTCCAAAATGGCACTCAATGCCTTGGTGCCAATTTTGTAAGTCATTGCAGTGTTCCACAATATTCTTCTGATGCGCGGATTCTGATATTCACTGTAATTGCGTATAATATCTGAGAACCATGAAAACATAAATAGTTGTGAGATTATCTTTGTAATGCAGATGATATTCTAATATAGGGGCACCCCTGTAAACACTTATGTGCTATCACTGGATTCTGATGAGAGAGCTCATGTGTGATGTAATATCATGCGTGCATTTATATAATCTGGCACAAGTACATAAAAAAATAGGCTCCAGAAGTAAGGATAGCTGGCAGATGATAGGTTCATAATATACTGTATAGATAGTTTATTGCTAAACCATGATAACAAGAGCACACAACAACTAGGCAGATCATAGTGTACATAACAGGGGTACACCATAACCACGATATATAAATCGGGAAAGTGGAACTGGCTTGAAAATACGGTGTTGTATTGCCGCTAGTAATTGAAAGCCTATCGATCCCGTACAAGCCAGCACTATCGAACATGGTAAAGAAGAGCAAGCAGATTTTGGATAATAAAATGTTGGTTGCGCAGTGCCCACACATGATGAACCAGAGCACATTAAGAATGCAACTCCCAGCTGTCTCTCGACCATTTCAGGCGGTTGGATGAAGATCATACGTCTCCTAACCCTTCTTCTTCCTCGTTTGTGATTCTTCCCATACAGAACACCGCACGGGCCGCCGGCCGGACCACCGACCCCCACCGCCTGTGTTCCTCCGCCACCCCCACCCCCACCCGCGTCGAGTTTTCTTCGTTCGGCGAGGCCCCACAACCACCCGAGCCCCTTGGATCGCACCGGCGAACTCCGGCGAGCTCTGAAAAATTGACTAACCCAATTTTGAAATTTAGTCTACTGTGATTTAACTAGTGTGGAATATAAAAGGGGAAAACCATAAGCATTGGGAGTATAGTGTTGAGCGTGCCATGGCGGATCTGAAGGTGCAAACCGGACAAAGGCAACTTCGCAACCAAGACAAGAAATCAGAGTAAAGCAGTGGCGATCTATTTTCTTGCTGCGATAAATAAGTTGAGCAGATACGAAAGAGTGCCGCCTCTGGTGCGGAGCCGTGTACGCATCTGGTGAGAATTTGACGATGCTGCGGTAGCGATGGCTGTCGGCGGCGTGGAAGCAGATCTAGGAGGGTAGAGGTGGCGGCGGGGCGCGGTGGACGAGACGGTCGTAGGAGCGGCGCCGACAAGGTGGACGACGACGGGGATGAAGCGAGAGGATGGGATGCAAGGATCCCGGTCCAAAGGCGTGGATGAGAGAGGTCGATCTCTTGTAATGGATGGCGGCGTCGGGGTATCAGCTCCGGCATGGTGGAGGAGGACGGCGATGGATGGGGTGGCAGACGGCGGCGGACAGAGGAGGGTGGGGTGGAGAGGGTGTTTTGGCGCCCACGAAGTACGAATGGGGAAAAGGGAGGTAGAGAGGAAGGGGGAACCATGTAGTCAGGGCGCGCTTGTCTCAAATGCGAGGAAATTTACAAACTTAGCCCCCGTTTCAAATTTCTACTACATCACAACAACATTAGTCCGTTGGGGATAGAACGGTAATCTCGCATACACCGAATATTTGCCGACGAGAGTTTGTTTTTGGCGCCCACCGTGTATGAATATGAATCGGGGAGGGAGTCGATTTCGGCCGAGGGCACACTGTGTTTTGGCACCCACCGTGTATGAATCCGGGTGAGAGGCGGTTACGTCACGCTTGGGTGAAATTACAAACCTACCCCTATCGAAACCTATAGAAATCCAGTAGATAGGCTTTGCACGGCAGGGATAGGCAGTAGTGATTTCCATCTCGTAGATTTTGGTTTCGGGCGGTTACTGCGACTTTCCCTACTTCGTTCAAATTTTGCACAGTGCACGTTTACCGTGCCAACTCAATTCGAATCCCGTTTGCATTCTACTATTTTTTTCAGGCGGGATCCATTTTCAATTGAAATTACATTCTATATACATCATTTTTTTACATATATACTTTCAAAAGCACAACACCATTTGTACATAAATATGGTTTACAAATGGCATGATCTCAGATTCATAAGGTTGTATTCATCAATTTGGATTTTCAAATATTTGAAACCACTTTATGTTGAAATCCAATGTATGCATTCCTCGCTAACTGTCTCCAATTAATGTGTGTTTCATGCGGGTTTTTTTAACTTCTCAAATATGTATAACGTGTTTCACACACGCAACATATAGTGTAATCCTGTTTAGGCACTAATTGCATATAAACCATGCATTGTTTGTAATTGAAGAATCTATGGATCACCAATATTGATAAACTATATAACATTACACGTGTGCCCAAATTCAAATGAATATGCTTGTTTGATACACCAATTTGCGGTATGATATTATCGATGTCGTGATCTTCAGTTTAAATATTTGAATCCCCTTTAATCCAGATATTCGTCTCATATAGCTATCACTCATGCTTATATAGGACTATCTCTCTGGACCTATACGCGTTCATCATCTCTCAGGCATCTCTCGTGCTACCTGTATGTCGACAATGATCTTTTATCTTCGTAACACACTGACGGTACTCTCTCCATCGACCTTCATCATTCTATCTCTCTCTCTAAGTATATCTCGCTCCCTGCTATGTGTCTCTAGCTATGATTCTCCATGTGGAATCTCTTTCTCTCACACAAACACAAAACTTTGTCTCCCGGGGTCTCATTTCTCTCAACTATTCCCATGTGTGCCACCCGCACACCCCTCATACAGAGATGTCTTTTGCTCCTTAGATATGAGAACCTACGACTCTTCCTCTTCAATATCTCTTTCTCACACACAAACACAAACTCTATCTCCCAGGGTCTCATATTTCTCCATTGTTCTCTTGTATGTCGCTCAAACACACCCTCTCTCCCTAGAGATATCTTGCGTTCCCTGATATGTCTCTCTAGCTATCACTCTCATTGTGAAATATCTTTCTCTCTCGCAGACACAAAACTCCGTCTCTCTGGATCTCATTTCTCTCTGATATTTGTTTGTATGTGACTCACATGCACCCTCTCTCTATCTCTCTCACACCCACACACATAACCCAGCCTTCTGATCCACTCGACTCCTATCTCTAGCGCACACTAGCTAGCATCTTGATCTTTCTATTTATCTGTTTCTCCATCAACCTTCTTTCTCGCCCTTATTCTTGATTCCTATCACGCAAACTACATATGTTTCTCTCTACATGCATGCAGTCAAGTGCCCTCTCACACACATATATAACTTCACACTTTGAACCACCCGACGGTCATCTCCGACACCCAAACTAACGGATGTCTCTCTAGCTAGCATCTCCATCTCTGTATCTATCTGTAGTTTCTCCGTCAACATTTCTTTCTCACACGGAGTCTTGCTTCCTATCACCCACACTATATATGTCTATCCATACATATGCATTTATAGGTTGATCTCTTTTGCACAATCGTTGCACCTCACCCCCTCTGCTCACCATAGATGCATGCTCCAGCCCACACCACTATCTCTTAAAGACAAAAACACATGCTCAATTGTCGGGCCTTCTTCCCTGCATTCTCACATGCATGCATATTGTCATACCGATCCGTCTCTCCCATGTCGTTGATCTTAGGACTTATGTATTCTTTCTTTTATCTCGATCATGCGCGTGCACACACACACATCCCACGTATACATGTATACCTCTCACACATGCACGTTCAAGGTCTCTATGTGTCCATACGTAGTTAATTACCCTCAATCCTAACGCCACATCAAATCTTTCTCCTCTTTTGTGCACATAACTTCCGCCTGGATGGGCAAAACACACACTCACACTTAACAATCTCCTTCTAGCTACTCCCCCCCCCCGCCCCGCGCGCCTCTCACTCTTCCCCTATATCCCCGAAACCAATAAGACCATCCCTTTGTTTAATTCCCGCCTACATGCACCATCGATATATAGTA